>NC_088334.1:34137500-34152500 GCF_036884655.1 Musa acuminata AAA Group
CCTCTTTAGATAATAGGTGTGGAGATTTAGATAGTGATTTGAGGAACGTCATCACAGCTCTACTGTGTGGATCGTCATTAGAGAGGAGGGTGCTTGACCTTATTCATCCTCTCTTATAGATCTATAGGAATTCAAGGATATACGATCTTCATAAGTAAAACAACTATCTCACACATGGATTTAAGTTTCATTGTTTTTGTGCACTAATCTTCATACGATGACGAACACCTTTTTGGAAGATTTGGGACTTTTATTTTCTATTTTTTCGTTGTGTATGTAATATCGCCCTTAGATTTCCTTATATGGGTGGTACCATCGCCCAATCTAGGTGGTACCACCATCAGACCCTACTATAGGTATTGAATGGGTCAAATAATAGGCTCAATTCAACTCTAATTTAGACCCAATTGGCTCCTAATTAAGTTGGCATGGTTATACCCAAAACCAACTCAATTAGACCTAACTAACTCGATCTAGACACACGATTATTGGTTCATCCAACATTTCATTCGATCCTTCGATACATTATCCTCTCTTTCAGCATATTGCCCAATCAGCATGTTAAGTCCCATAACTTTTGATCTCCTTAGCGTAATATCCGATCCTTCGGACCGATGCCTGAACTTATGGCACGAAGTGTTGAATCTCGGATTTTGATGATGAAATCAATTGATGGGTTAATTGATCTAATCCATATTATTAAGTCAAGTGTGCAAGATTAACTATGATAGCTTGAAGACATAAAGTAAGTCTACTAGAGTCAAGTTCGATGGGTGTTCGAGAGTCTGCCGAAAGTCCGAAGATTCGTCGGAGATGCTGTTGGAACCAACCGAGAAGAAATCGAGGACTTGTCGAAGTTTTCGAAAGTCCGCTGAAGAGATCGTCGGAGGTTCACGGAGATCATCGAGAAGGCTCAGCTACTCGCTGAACTCGCCACAAGATCGGGAGCCTACTGGGAGTCTACCGGAAGAAATCCGAGGGTGTATCGGAAGTCCGTTGGAAGATCACCAGAAAGCTCGCTAAAAGGAGACTCGACGTTTGCTGGTTGAAAACTTGCTTAGGACTATATTTTCAGTTGCGTAGTTTGCATGTAATTAGGTTTAGGATTAAGGGATAATCCTATATCCTGGTTAGGAGCCAATTAGGCCCGAATATGACTTGGTTTGGGCCAGATCTGAAGCCCAACCAGTGACACGTAAGGTTGGGTGGTGAAACCACTGGACTAGGCGGTGGCATTGCCTAGAACCCGAAGGATCAAGCGGTGGTATCGTTGGATTGGGTGGTGGCACCACCCAGCACCCGAGAGGTCCGGCAATGGCACCGCCAGTACACTATCAGTGTCAGACACTAACAGGCGGTGGCACCGCCACTAACAGGTGGTGGCACCGCCATCATTGGGAACCCAAGAGAATTCAAAATTTGGAGCCCAAATTTGAATCCTCTTGGGGTCTATAAATACCCCTGAATTCTCAGTAGAGAACACAACTTTTTGAGAAGCAATAGATTGAGATAAAAGCCTTAGCAAAGTTTTTAGCAAGCCTTGTTTTCAATTGCTTGATTGTTCACCTCCTTTCTTTTCGTTGAAAATTTGTAAGAGTGTGAACCACTTGTAAAAGGCTGTAAGAGGGGTATTTGTTCTTCCCTTTCAAAGTGATTTGCTAGTAGAAGTTGGGAGCCTCATCGAAGAAGGCTTCGTAAGTGGATGTAGGTCATTTGATTGAACCACTTTAAATTAGTGTGTTCTTTGAATATGTGAGTACTTACCTTTCTGAAATTGTTATTTACACTACAACAAGCTTTTATTTTCATCTTCTCACTTTACTCAAGTTACTATCGAATCAAAATCTCCTCGCATTTACGAATTCATTTTCAAACTTACAAGTTTTAATCCACTACACTAATTCACCCCCCCCCCCCCCCCCTTTTAGTGCCGCTCCGATTCTTACACGAAGTCCTTCTAGCCCAACGTCTAATTCTTTCTACTTTAATCGAATTATCTTTCATTAATCGAGTTTAGTCTTACGTCACTCAAACATATATTATATCATAATTTTATCAATTAATATAATTATCAAAATACTAGAAGTCATCTTCTTATGTAACTCTTTCCTTGAAGAGGTTTTCATACATATTTGAATTGAATTCAATAAACTCACCAACAATATCAAAGGCATCAAATTTGTTATGATCTATATCATCTTTGACTTCTTCTGCTATTCTCTACTTAACCTACTATTTTTCAACTATCTTATAACTATCGCAATTATCATCCATTACAAATGTCTCGTTCAATAGAAGATCCTTCAATTTGCTTCTCTAACTCAGGATAATTTACCAAGAAAAAGTTTAATGATTGAAGTTGTGTAGATAACTGCTTTCCTAATTTACTTCTAAGTTTGATATTGATTAAGGTATTGTTTTATTGAAACTATCCATCTCTAGAAAATTAAATATTTCATTGGAAAGAGGATTCCTTATAATAAGTAGCCAATACTCAAGTAATATTAGAAATTAATAGTACCAAACTATAAAGATGTAATTATTTAATATTATATATTTTGTATTGTTATAGTAAATAATTCACGATACACTAAACGATAGGAATGCAACTAAAACTTCAACGACACTACCAAGGTCCAATGCTTCAGTGACATTGCCAAAGATGATGTCGAGGTTTTAACAATACTGAAATATTTCATCAATACTATGATAAGTCATATCGCGAGTCAACAAGGCTATAAAAAGCTAAATAACAACACAATGATGAATCATCAAGGTTCCACGAAGCTCAATGCTCAACTAACAGTTATGGCAACAATAAACAATAAGAAGGTCGACGTCCTTTTATCGCAAAGGCAATGGCCACCTCATATCCCGTTGGTGACAACAACCACGACCCCACTTCTTCTCCTCTCCAACAATGCTTTCTTCATAGGAAGCTAATTGTGATGACACCACCAGCAAGACCTTCTTCCTCTCCTCTCCCACGATGTCCACCTACTGCCACTTTAGATGACTATGGCTCACACTATCCCTACCTCGTGATAGCGACAAAGCCCATGATGTTGTCGACCATCATATCAGCAAGAAGGTTTGCAACAGTGACCTTCCTTCATGTTATTATTGCATTGGTAGAATTGATAGACTGAAGATAGCAGGGTGATTCCAAAAAAAGAACAATCTAGGCTCTAATAATAAATAGTTAAATACCTAAAATTATATTGAATGAGTCTGGTTTAATAATTTTTCTCTGATTCAGTCCATCACATCGATTCAAGCCAAAAAAAAAAAAAAAGCAAAGTTAATCAATATCAACGAATTCAAGTATCTTTTTCTAAATTAAATTTATTATGTATTTTGATCCTACTATAGAAAAAAGGGATGCCCCCGTTACAAAGCAAACATGGGGCGTGTAAAACTCCATCATCATGAGTTTCTTTTTTTAATAAATTGCCCAAGAAAATTTTCCTTCGATTTTTTATAATTTTGTTTCCATCAATTGGGAGTAAGTTTTGTAGTCTAGACACTTGAAATATTAACATACTTTCTTTGTTAAGAAAAAAAAAGATCAAAAATTAATTCACATGGAATTTGCATCTTTGAATTGCCAATCATCACTTTTTTGCAGCAAGAAACGTTTCCTTTTAACTTTTGTGATTTTGATTCCATTGATGTCGAGGGAGTTTTGTAGAACTGACACTTCAAATGCTAATATGCTTTCTTTTACTAAGAAAAAATAAATATCAATAATTAATTATCATGGATTTTGCTCCTTTGAATTGTCTGAGAGTTAAATCGTAATCAACCCTTTTTTGTGGAAAGATACTTTCCTTTCACCTTTTTATAATTTTGTTTCCATTGATGCAGAGGGAGTTTTGTAGATCATGCACTTCAAAATATTAACATATTTTGTCTTTTTTTTAAAGAAAAAAATAAAGATCAATAATTAATTCTCGATAATTTTGCTCCTTTGGATTGGAGATTTAGGTGTGAGCTACGTTGCAATAATCATCTTCAGTCGGATATGTGTGCTGTTAGGACAATACTGCAGTAAAGCATAATACAAAATAACACTGACTGCAGTAAAGCATAATCACTTTGATTGTGGCAAGAAAACTTTCCTTCCAACTTTGTTGTAATTTTGTTTCTTTCTATCGAGGAAGATGAAGTTTTATAGATCAGACACTTCAAATATTAACATATTTTGCTTCTTTGAATTAGATATTTGGGTTTGAATTACTTTGCAATCAACTTCAGCTGGATATGTGCACGATAACAAAAAAATATGAGAACGAGAGAAAAAAAAGAGATGAAATGAAACGGCTGACCCACCCATCACCATCGGTGTGACGCAAGAGATGCCACTGGCCACAGGATTCCAATCTCGCAGACTGCCGACAAACCAAAAAGCCTCTTCACGGGATGTACTTGACACCTCTGCTGACGGCCATCTTCTCTGACGACACTCAACGCTGGTGGCACAGCGTGTATGGATGTTGGAGGAGGGGCACACATCACATGGTCACCCAGCTGGATTCCTTTATCGTTTCTTCTCTCTCATCTGTCGCTGTTCTCTGCATCACGAAGAGTTCACGTACATCTACCCCACGCTCGAATATTCAAGTACATGTACATACATGTACTACTACCGCTGCTGCTCCTTTCGGCATGGAGATATGTGCTGTAATACCGTATAAAGATCAATATCAGTATAAAAAGATTTCTATTTCAGATCATAAAAAAATGATTTCCTATAGGTTGCTAATTGATCCTTTTTATTATTTTTTTCTATCAAATGTTTAATCCTTTTATCCAGGGATTTATGATAATTTCTTCCTATTTCGATTCTCGTGAAGTCTTACTATTTGCTACAGCAAATAGAAAATTTTATTTTAGATGATCTATACGTGGAAAAGTCTATCCTTAATGAGTATATGAATGAAACCCATTAGTAAAAATGTTAACAACTTCATTAATCTTATATTAACTAATGACCAGTGATCCAAAACTCAATATATTGACTATTAGAATCACATCTTATATGCATTATTATCTTATTCATGACTATATTTGTCCTTGATGATGAGTCGAATATCCTTATTTATTCTCATAAGTATTTAAAAAAGTGTATTACTATTAATTTCTTCAAATTACATCGTCAGAATTTATTAACCTATGGGGGAAGGGAAATTAGATTACTAACTGCAGCAGATCTTTGTTGGCTTCGCATCTTGTCAACTGCAGAAACGTGCGGTGGTCGATTCTTTTTCTGAGAGAAAGCGAGCTATTTGGATCATTGCAAGCTGTTAATGGTTGTCATCACATCAGATCTCTGCAGCAGAATTAGAACAGTGTCTACAATTTTGGCCTCAGCATCTGCACTGCTCATCCAACTTTCCTGTAAGTTTCATATCGATTTGCATAGTGTTACGGCAGCATATTCGTGTACTGCTTTTTATTTTTATTCTTCCAATCCAATAATATATCCATCTCGGAGAGAATAAACAAGAGGAGAGAAAAAGAGTGAGCCAAGGGAAGGAAACATTTAATCAACTATCACGTGTTAATTATTAAATGCTAATTATTAGTCTACTTGAACATTTTCTATGGGAGAGCGGAAAAAGTTTCTGCCAATTGGTTAATGTATCATGAGACAAGTGAAGTCTTCTTATGTTGAAGACAATGAGGAAACGTTATATAACATCATTTAATATAATAAAATTTTATTTATTTATTTAAAAAAAAAAAAGAGTGAGAAGAAAAAGAATGCTATCATCACTCCACTAAACTCATTTAGGAAAATAACTATTCTAGCATATACTATAGACATATTAGAGTTTTTGTACACTAATTAGATCTCAAATGATACATTAGAGACTCCCTTCTTCATCTCATCCATCAGAATTCTATGTCAATATGAAGTTTCTTTTAGATACAATTAAACAGGGATAAGGTTGAATCGTATTACTTCAAATTCCAACCGATTCAGAGTTTCACATGTAGATAGATTAAACCTTTTTTCAATCATGATCGAGTTGAGGTTGAATTGGATAAGATCTTGATGAAGGCTTATGTGATATATGGGTGTGATAGGAGTGATTTCGGGCATTTAGTCACCTTTCCATTGGTTTTGAGATTGAATAAAACTATAATATGTATCATAAATTGAATCCAATTAGGATTGTATTATAATAATTCTCCATGTATCGCGATTCAAGGCCACTTTTGTATAGGGGAAAAAAAAAAAAAAGCCTTCGAGCATTATCATATCACTATAAGAGATAGTATACATATCTAAAAGGTGATCTTATGTTAATTCAGTCGTTAATGCGATATTGAAGAGATTCCAGTAGATTGAATAAGGATTGGAAAGGACAAGTTTAATCTTAGAGTTACACATAGACTGGTTTAGGTCTTAACATTACATATAGACTGGGTTTAGGTTTAGGATTGCGCCCGGATCAAATAACATATAGTATATTTGTTAGTCCAAAAGTCGATCGTCCTAATACTGATTCTATATCTTAACGCACATCAAAAATCATCCTAAAACATAAATCATGAAGAGAGATGGTTGAGTCGAGCTTCCTCCTGCAAGAGAAGACCACTATCATGTATATTCATGATGAGGTCTTTCTAATGCTCACGTCATCACATAAGTGACACCAAGTTGATAGTAGAGATAGAAGAGAGAAGAATCAGGAGCATTATTGAAGGTACCTATTAATAGCCGGGGATTCTTGACCCATATGCATCACTATTCTTTGATTCGGGATGATCGTAGCATCACTTAAATCTATTCTTGTTGGACATAGATATTAGAAATCAATCATTGAAATTTGGTTGAATATCCACTAAATCATTGTTATACATCAATTTGTATTGCTGGAATAAATTGATAGCTACCACTCAGAAGTATCTGATGAAGGTGGTTTAAGACTGAAATAAGTGCGATAAAATCATAGTCTAGTTTAGCTTAGATTAGGCAAGGGATGTATCATAACAATTCACCTCCCCTTAAATATTTGATCTCCTTGGTGGTTAAATATGTTGAATCTCAGATTTTGACGATGAAACCAATTGATAGTGTTTATCTTATATGTGTTTTGAGTGATGTTGGAAGCTTTGATTAGGGAGAGATAATTAAAAGCAGGAAGAATCATGTTAGACCGGAGTGAAACATGTCAGAAGATTGGATGTCGAGCCGGAGGATCGGTCGACGTATAGGCAGAAGGTTCCGGGCCATGAGTTCGGGCATTGGGCCAAGAAGAGCGGAAATTGCACTAAAGAAATCGAAGTTGCTGAGGTCAACTAGCCGATTGAGTAATAAGTCGTAAGAAAGGACGATGCGTCAAAGAATCAGACGAAGCATCGATGAACCAATGATATGCTGGACAACATGATTTAAGCTTTGTAATAATTGTCTAGATCAAAGTAGGTTTTATTTGTGCAAGATTAACCACGATAATGATCAAGGCAAAAAGTAAAATGAAGTTCCGAAGTCAAAAACGAGATTTCGTTGGGAGTTCGAGAGTTCATTGGAAGTTTGGACATTCGTCGGAAGTTCCATTGGAATTGACCGAGAAGTCTAGGAACTTGCCAGAGAAGCTCGTCGAAACTCGCCAAGAAGATCGTCGTGAAGTCCAAGAGCTTGCTAGGAGTTCGCTGGAGTATTGCCGAGAGATCGTTAGAAGTTTGCCAGAAAAAATCGGACTTATTTAGCTTAGTGTATGCCTTAAATTTCATAGTTAGCATATAATTGGGTTGGAATTAGGCCAACTCAATTAGGGGCCAATTGGGCCCAAGGTTGGACTGTGTTGGGTCAAGTGAAAGGCCTAAACAGTGTCTCAACAGGTGGCACCATTGTGGCACTATCCCGAGACTGTGTCAGGTGGTGGTATCGCTGGTCTGGGTAGTGGTACCGCCTAGACTTAGTCTCCGAGACTGTTAAGCAGTGGTACCGCTAGTCTGGGCAATGGTACTGTCCAAACACAGTCTCCCAGGTGGTGATACTGCCAGATTGGGTGGTGGTACCACCTAGTATCAATGCTGTAGGCGGTGGTACCGCCTAACACAAGCGGTGGTACCACTAAGACCTAGGATGAGACTCTTTTAGACTCCAAGTTTGAATCCACTTGAGGCCTATAAATTCCTCTCTCATCCCAAAAAAAATAGAAAAACTCTATTGTAATCTTGTGAGAACTCATCTAAAAACTCTATGTGCTAGTATAGTTTTAGAGAGGAGTGAAGGGAGTATAAAGGTTGTCTCCTATACCTGTGAAAATGAGAAGAGGGTTGTAAAATGGTAGTTAATCTTTGCCCGTTAAAAGAATATCGTTAGTAGATGCTGATGGCCTCGACGGAACGGGAATCGGTGGAGTGGGTGTAGGTCACAACGATTGAACCACTATAAATCAGTTTATATTTTTGTTCTACTTTTAATTATCATATTACAAATTGATTTACTTAATTTATTTACTCATGATATTGTTACAAACGTTTCAAAGTTAAGCATCTTTCCGAGATCGATTTTAATCTTACGAGAATTTTTCAAATCGACGTTTTTACCACTGCACTAATTCACCCCTGCTCTTAGTGCCGACTCATTCCTATCAAAATACACTTAGTATCATCAATTTTAATAATTTTCATGCTTCATATTACATGTATGTATTGAATTTAGAGGCCTAAACAGTCTCATATTAAACTAAAATGTTCTTTATGTAATTGATAAGAAACTAATTTGTGAATAGGTGTGGTTAATTTCCATCATCTTAGATGTTTAATAAGTATGCTAAATAGATTCATTATCAATTATCTTTCTATTACTCTTTCTCTTAAGGAAGAAGATACATTCTATTCTAAGACAAAATAATTAAAAGAGAGAAGGGAGATAGAGAGGCTAATTAATAGAGAAGACATATTAGAGAACAATCTTGATGCATAAGAGTTGTGTGGGGGAGGATCTAATCTCATAAAAACTAACTCTAGAACCCTCAAGTTGAGTTGAAATTAACTAAATCATAATATGAATTTTAGTGTTAATTAGACCCTAAACTCGAGTTTAAACACCCATAAAATTATCTAAAAAATACTTTCTTATTGCTCGAATGCTTTTTCTATCTTGAGGATTGTTTGGCTTCCAACTCTATCTGCCCCTTCATGATCTTATCTACATTCTAAGTCAATCAATTTTCGCTTGAAATATGATTTGATAGAGATGAGGCTACACCAAGGTTATTATACCGCTAACCCTTAAATTCTAATGAGTATGAGAGTTGCATCAAGTAAAACGCAAGATGAAAGAGAAAAGCTTGGTGAGACAACGAATAGATAGGCAAAATTGTACTCTACAAGAGCCAAGACAATTGTCTTCTTTTGTCAGAGTAATAATCTAATTTGATCCATTCTCGAACGAGCTGATAATAGTGCCAAGTTTGAAGTAGGGTTGATATCAATGTTGGCGATAGCATTTCGTCTCAAACATCATTTAAGAGATCACAAACAAACAGTCACGAATAAACTAAAAAATCAAACCAAATGATATAATTCAATTATATTCCATGAAACCATTGCATGGTTCTTAGGAAGATTAAACTCTAGTGAAATTCCAGCTAACGAGAAATATAAGCATTAACGACCTTATTCAAAATTAATGTAGCTTATCTAAGAACTTTATTCCAATGTAGCACTAGTGCTTTATTTGATATTTTTGATAATTTTCAACAGATTTCACGGGCTATATATGTTGGCTGAAAGCGAGCAGGAAACATTATTATTATTATTATTATTATATTTTATTATTATAGGGATTAGGTTTTAACAAAAAAGATTTTAGATTCTTACAAGGTCAAGACATATATGGCTGCGATGCTTAATCACTTCTTTGGCACAAGTCGTCCTTTCACGATCCTCAAGATCCCTAGGCCATGGTAGTTAAAATCTAGAGAATGTACAATAGCATCGTAGTAGATTTGTATCACATCACACAGATTTGGATTGATCATTGAGGCAGACCTTCAATCATTCGGATGGATCAACTCATTTATAGATAGATAATATGAAAGGCTGTATCATTTTTAAGCACGTATTCCTTAAATCCTAGCATTTTAGTGTTGATACTAAGGGAGAAAAATTTTTAGTGATATTACCATGCAGTTTGACTTCTTTGATCCATAACAAAATCCCTTTAAAACAAGTCTTGTAATTTTAATTCTAAAATGAATGCCAATAGTAGATTTTTTTTTTTTTCTTCTTCTTCAATCAATTTTAATTTTTAATGATGTTACACTTCAAATATTATTATTATTATTATTTTTATTTTTTATGTAAGATAAGTGATGAACTTAAGACTCAAATCTTTATCAACTAAATTAGTCGGCAGATAAAATTTTGAACCCTCAATCTTTGAGTAAATAATTCTTATATACTATCACCTAAAATATGTCAAATTATACTTCTAACCCACCCTTTAACCATTGATGATGAGAGGGCATCTATCATACACAATCATCATTCTAATATTTTAGAAAAATTGTAATTATCGATAGCAATATATTGGGATGCATCACTAATTAGTTACCAAATGGGGTCCTTAATATGCTAAATTATTAGGTGCAAGCAACTCTTCCAAGCAGCGTTGGCTTGACCTGGTTGGTAAAGAAAACAATACAATGCTGTCATAGGCTTAGGAAATAGCACATCCATGTGACCTGTCTTTTAGAGCTTACACCCTCCCATCTTTAGTCCCTTATAACAGGACAACCACACCCTATCTAGTAGCAGTGTCGTTCGTAGCCATGGACTCCTCCAACCTCTCAGCTCTCCTTCTCATCTTCATGCTCGTCATTTCCTCCTCCCCTCTCTCTCTTGCCTGTGGCTACTGTCCTCCTTCTACTCCCAAGACCCCGAAAGGACCCATCACCGTGCCTCCCATCATCGTCAACCCACCCATTACCGTGCCTCCCATCGTCGTCAGGCCGCCCATCACCGTGCCTCCCATCGTCGTCAACCCACCCATCACCGTGCCTCCCATCATCGTCAACCCACCCATCACCGTGCCTCCCATCGTCGTCAGGCCGCCAATCACCGTGCCTCCCATCGTCGTCAAGCCGCCCATCACCGTGCCTCCCATCATCGTCAGGCCGCCCATCACCGTGCCTCCCATCACGTTGCCTCCCATCATCGTCAAGCCGCCCATCACGTTGCCTCCCATCATCGTCAAGCCACCCATCACAGTACCGCCTATCACGGTGCCACCAGTCATCGGTGGCGGGAAGCCACCTGGGACCGGAACCGCCGGCTGCCCACCGCCACCAGCACCAGCGAAGCAATGCCCGGTCGATGCCGTCAAGTTCGGTACCTGCCTGTATATCCTCGGCTCGCCAGTGCACATCGGCGACCCGGCCGTCACCTGCTGCCCGATAGTGGAAGGCCTCGAGGGGTTGGAAGCGGCACTGTGTGTGTGCACCACCATCAAAGGCATGTTTATGGGCATGGACTTCCTGTTTCCCCTGGCTATCCAATTGCTTGTGACCGGCTGTGGCAAGTCAATCCCTCCCGGTTATACTTGTCCCTCTTAAACATGGTAATCGTTCTAAAGCTCATGGAATCATAGAAAGCGTACGTCTGTTTGCAGCATGTAAGATACGGATCCTTCACAGGTGATTGCTGTTTCTTGTAGGTGTATATGTTTATGTTCGATCAACGAGGAGACATGAAGGGATGTCAAGGACGATGACGTTGTTGGTTTGGGGTTTTCTGTACGATTGTGGTGTCTTTGTTTGAACTGGTTGTAAGAATTGGTTCTTCCTTCTTCTTCTTTGATTCCTGTAGGCGATCTACCTGTGTGTGAAGTGCATGGAATAAAAAGTGGTCATTTCATCGTACTTGTAAATGAGAATTGCAGCATAGTGGTGTGTTTGAGTAATGGTTTGTGGCCATATAACTCCATTACAGGAAAGCTGAGCAGTGTGACTACAGATTGGAACAGAAGACATCATTGTCGGAACGAATGAATGGGTGAATAGATGCATGTGGAAGTAACACCTGAGTAGTAAGTAGTTCTTCATGGAGATAATGAGATTCCGTTGGGCCCACGTGATTGATTGGATTGGAAAGGACAATACGAAAGAAAAGAAGATGTGTATTTCATTCGATTATTATTAACTCATCTCAATCACAACGATTTTCTCTTTTATTTCTCTACGATAGAAATCTTGTAGATTCTAAACTTGGGATTGATCTCTTTAAAGAATCGATCTCCTTGGAACTCTATAGGGGTTCTTCCCTCTAAGTTACCGCTCAAAGACTGCATAAAATATTCATCTATTGCTTATAAAAAAGGATGAATACATGATTATTTATAGGGTTTCTAAACTCTAATTCATAATATGAGTCATATTCCTTTACGACTTCTAATTCTTCTCTAAGAAATAACTTCCAAATCCTAGCCGGCCTCTTCACCTTTTTAATAGGGGTCGGCTTAGGTAGGTTTTACATGAATGTCCCTGTAAATTAGGACTCTCCTAGCTATAGTTCTAACACAATCCACTAATTGAGTGCTCTAATCAGTTACTACTTTATATTCTAACTCTATTATGACATTTCAGATATATCAAAGAATGAAACTAACACTAAATACAACATATTAACTTAGCATTTCTCCCCTTAATGTGTTATTTTATGACACCTATAACTTGTCTGAAATATCCAATTTGATCATTTCCAAGTATCTTAGTAAGTATATCTGCTATTTGATCATTAGAGTTATAATACTTTACTTGAATTTAAGTTTTTCTAATTAATTATTTAATGAAGTAATGCTTGTAGACAGAGTTTTTAGCTATCGTTATAACAAAAAAAAAAAACATTTAAAAAGTAGTAATGAATATTGAAACATACTCAAGAGATTTCTTTTTTTTTTGGCTGCTCAATAAATTTGTTTTGCCCTTATCTATCTACAAGCTCGCTAGTTAAACAATGAATTACTTTGATATGTTTTATTTGAATGTAAAAATTGTTAGAAATGTAATTTAATTTTGATTAGGAGTTAGAATAGTTTATACAGAAATTTAGGCTTAGCTAGAGTCAGACTTAAAGATAATCTCTTATTTGTTAATCTTATCTAAAGAAACCTAGAGGCTTTTGTTCCTTTGAAGTTTATAACATCTTTTAGAGAGTTTTTTTTAATTTTTGTCTTATAGATAAGATAGAATTATTGGTGTTTTGATGGAATAGAATTTTATTGTTAAAAAAAAAAATATTTTTAGATAATTTTATTAGATAGAGTTTTAATTAGTTTAAATAAGAATAGATTAGATGAGATGAGATAATATCTTTCTTAGTTTAAGTTATTATTTTATACCTATCAATAGCTCTGGTCATGCCATCGATTTCAGTTTGGCAAAACCTAGAATCGAAATGAAACTAGTAAGACCCAATTTTAGAATCAAAATCGAAATCGATGGTTCCGGTTCCAGTTCAGTCAGTTTCATTTCCATACTTTTTTATAATATTAAAAAATAGTTTATAATATTAAAATTTTATAATTTTATTTTTAAATTTTGAAAAATGAATGTACATCCATATCCATGACAAATGTAAATGTGTATTGATATACTCACAAATCTGATATAAAATTGAGTAAAATTATAAATATTTAATCGCTTTTAATGTCATTCTTTTCGATAGTTCCTTTAATTAATATATTAAATAGGAGATCATTGTTTTCGTGGACGATCTCTTGGTTTTGTTTTGTCATCTTTGTTCGATTGTCAATGCGTGCTTGAGCTTCAACTAATTCAAGAATTATGTTTAATCTAATTTTATTTATGATCCATCCTCCTATATTGAAGGTTTATTCGATGGTTACCGTCGACGCTTGAGTCATTGGTATTTACCGAGTGATCCTCACCAAGATGAAAAATATTATTATTTATTGTGCCCATCATTTTAGAATATAAAATTCTATACCTATAGTGTTATCATTAAATTCAGAAGAAGTTGTTAGATACATATTAAGCTCGGAATTTGAGCCACATGATCCTCTTGATTTTTTTTTATCTTTATAATAATAATTTTTTTCTCTTAAAGATTTTACAACCCTTGCTAACTTGATCCTAAGTATAGAAGTTTCGTAGGTATAAAATTTACTATTATAATTTAAACTATAATGGTTATAAAAGTTAATGATTATTTTTTTAATATCTCTAATTTTATCATCAATATCAACATTTATTCCTAAACTTTCATAATAAATAGATAAATAATCACCGAAGTCATCTAATCTTGTATGAGGATCAAAACACATACAACTAAATATATCGATAGAATTTCAAGAAAATAATTTATCCATTTTGATTTTATAACCATTATTGTCACATTTAAATAATTATCATATTGATATATACTGATGCACTAAAAATATTAATACAAAAAACTAAAAAATTGTGTGGTAGGTTAATAAACACCAAACAAACTATATGTTGCATTATTAAAAAAATTAAAAAATTTTAAAATTCTTTCACCCATCTTCCGATGTCGTGGATATAAACTAACCTAACATTACTTGCAATAGAAATTCATAATATTTTTTATATTTATTTTTTTTAACAATTTATATATAGAATTTTATCAGGTAGGAACACTCCAGGAAATCTTTTGGGCATTTTTTTTGCTGAATCTCATATTTTATTAATGAAATCAATCGATGTGTTTGTGATCTAATGAGCGTTTTGAGTAACCCAGGGCTAACATCGATCAGAAAAGACAAATTGATTAAAGCGGAAGGAATCATATATTGGGCCGGAGCAAACATGTCAGAAGATTAGACGTCGGGCCGAAGGAACGGTCGATGTACCGACAGAAGGCTTCGAGCCATGAATTCGTGCATTGGGCCAAGAAGATCGGACATTGCGCCAAAAAGATTGGATGTTGCGATAAGACAACATGCCGATTGGGCAATACACCAAAGGAGAGGACGATGCACCGAAGGATCGA